>NW_020230514.1:152500-162478 GCF_003227715.2 Harpegnathos saltator | reverse complement strand
GCTTCTGAGAAAGGCGCAAAGTGCAATAATAAAAAGAGAAATCGTGCATATAAACAATTACGAGTTTTCGTGGATCGAAAAGCTCAAATCTTCATTGGACACGGACGACGAGACGAACTCACGAGTAACACTTGTTGTGGAGGATGATCCTGAGTGCGGTGTCATAGGATTTGTAAATTGTTTGCGAAAGGAGCCAGGCAGCGACACAGTTAGATGCGTCTTCATTCAGGATAAGAACGCGCCCAAGTTCTCCTTGCAAGAGCCTTTTTACATGAATCAGTTGCGACTAGACTTACCCATTAATGTCTTACGTCCCGGCAAAGTTTGGGGCTCTTACAGACACTTGTCATTATCGCCGCCGGAACCCATACCTGTGCAGTGCGGTTTACGTCGCTCAAAGGGTACATAAGGGTTTTGTATACGATAACAAAGTGGACACGGAAAGAAATTGCATAAAAACTTTATCTATCTTTATGCGGAAAACGTCGGAACAACTCAATTTTCATCAAAAGTCAAAACCATTCCTTTACAACAATTTTTTTTATATTAATAATAATACGAAATTATATTGTGAACTTAATTCCTATTAGATCCGAGGTGATATGAGCACAATCCGTTGGGTCGAAGGACGGACATCTCCCAAACTCAGCCGCGAAAATACGATACATAAAATTTACGCGGCACTGAATTTTAGAGATATTATGATAGCTACTGGTAAACTGGCGTTGGAATCCTTCCAAATGATTGAACGAGATATCGATTCTTTCTTAGGCTTTGAATTTGTCGGGTATGATGGGTTTGGACAAAGAATAATGGCGTTATGCTCCGATAGGTGAGAGGATATAATACAAAATATAGTTATTATATCATAGATATAAATTCAATAACAATGTTGTATTGAAGGATATTAGATTTAGCACTAATGTAGATATGTAATGCAGTTATCAATCTTCCCTCCATGATTGAAAGACGACGTCAACTTGAATGAAAACATAATTTATATTTTTAGAGGAATATCAAATGTTGCAATCCAGGACCACGTTATGTCTTGGGTTATTCCCGATGAATGGACATTCGAGGATGCTGCCACAGTTCCGTGTGTTTATGCCACAAGCTGCTACGCTCTCTACGAGAAAGGAAAAATGAAAAGAGGAGATAAAGTTCTCATTCATTCGGGTACCGGCGGTGTTGGTCAAGCCGCGATCCACCTCGCGCTGTACGAAAAGTGCGAAGTATTCACGACAGTCGGAACTTGAAGAAACGGCAATTCATTAGAGAAACTTTTCCTTCGATCCTTGACGATCATATCGGCAATTCTCGCGACACAAGTTTCGAACAAATGATACTTGAGCAGACACGCGGTCGGGGAGTTGATATCGTATTGAATTCCTTAGCTGAGGAGAAACTTCAGGCGTCTATTCGCTGCTTGGCAAAAGGCGGTCGATTCTTGGAAATAGGAAAATATGACTTGATCGCCGATAATACTTTAGACAGAATGATTTTTGCGAAAGGCATCAGTTTCCATGCAATTATGTTAGACAATATAATAAGTTCCGTCTCAAAGAATTACGGAATTATATATAATTATATGTTACAATGTCTGAAAAATGGCTCGATAAAACCTCTTCCTAGGAAAGTCTTTGAAAAGACCGAAGTAGAAGATGCCTTCAGGTATATGGCAACTGGCAAGCACATAGGAAAGGTAATTTCTCGCGCACACTAGAAATTCATGTTTTTAATGTTATCGCAACAACTGCTTTATATATGATCGCGATGAAATTCTGTTACTATCATCCTTATTTTCAGATCCTGATAAAGATATGCGATGAAAACGAGCCATTGAGTCTTCCTATTCTCGCTTATCCCCGATTTTTCTGCAAGTCTCATATGTCCTACATCATTTTGGGCGGATTAGGCGGCTTTGGTCTAGAATTGGCCGACTGGCTTATTCTTCGCGGAGCAAAGAATCTTCTTCTCACTTCGCGGACAGGATTGCGAAACGGTTACCAGCGCTCGAGGGTAGAATTATGGAAGTCCTACGGGGTGAATGTGCAGATTATCGCGAGTGCTGAAGCGTCTGATCACAAGGACGGCGTGTCCATCCTGAACACTGCCATTGAAATGGGACCGGTGGACGCTATATTCAATCTTGCCGTAGTGCTGAAAGATTCTCTCTACAAGAATCAGACAACTGAGTCCTTCGAGGAATCATTTTAAACCGAAAGCAATGGCGACGAAAACAATGGACGAGTTGTCCAGGAAAATGTGCCCTGACCTCCGATACTTTGTTGTCTTCTCATCCGTTTCGTGTGGCCGAGGAAACTCCGGCCAAACTAATTACGGTATGGCCAATTCCATCATGGAGAGAATATGCGAGAGAAGAGTACAAGACGGATTACCTGGGATGGCTATACAGTGGGGCGCGGTGGGTGATGTGGGTCTCGTGGCCGATATGCAAGAGGACAATAAGGAACTGATCATCGGCGGTACTCTACAACAGAAAATACAATCCTGTCTTCAGTCGCTGGACACTTTCATGGTTCTAAATAAGCCGATCGTGGGTAGTATGGTTGTGGCAGAGAAGCGCGCGACATTTGGTGGAGTGATGGACATTGTGGAAACTGTAGCTAGTATCATGGGTAATTTTTTCATCATAAACGTGACAAATCTGATGATCACTTCGAAAATTTTTTACGATAAAACATTGAAATTAAAGTTAAAAAATTACAATTAATGATACACACAATGTTAACTGTATTCAGGGTGTTTCGCAGAATCCTAACAATTAATATCTATTGTATTTTGGATAATACAAAAGAATAAGACAGCGTAAGTAAAAGTTGAATGTTCTCATAAGCGTTATTGTCTTATGAAGTCAATTTTTTGGTAGCGCAGTGACGAGAAGAATGCAGCTCCATTTTTATCTTAAATTGAAGCCCCTGATTTTTCTTTGTACAAGTTAAAATATTCTGCAGAAAGAAGCAGTTAAAATAACCAGAAAGTAAGTAGTTAAATGAATAGACATTTCAGATTTTTTAAAATAAATATTCGAATGTTCCGTCGTACCACAAACATTTGGCAACATTACGGATATGAGACGATATATAATTGCAGCATTTATAGTATTCTTATCACAAAACACAAAAATAGTGAACATGTCTACTTTTGTTCATTGTTTAAAACTTTCATAATGATATATTTTTTTCATTGAATTACAACTCGTTACTGCGTACGATTCTTATTGTTAGACAGGCGTAGACGGTACAATTTTTTCGACGCAATTGAATATTTACAAACAGTGTTCAAAATATCCTTCTAGACACTCGATGCCAAATGTTTATTGTATGGTGGAACGTTCAAACATTTACTTTAATAAATCTTAAATGTCTTATTAACTACTCATTTTTTGGTCATCTTATCCTGCTACCTTTTTACGGAGAATATTTAAAATATCTATTTATACAAAAAATTTACGAAAAATATTTTAAAAATCTACTTATACAAAAAATAAAGGAGTTCTATTTAAAATAAAAATACAATTATATTTTTATGGCCCAACCTTTATTGCACCAATAAAAAATCGATTTCATAAAAAAATAGTGTGCCCACTCAATTCAAGATTAGGATTCAACTTTTCCTTACATCATTTTTTTCTACTGTCCGAAGTGTAATAGATATTAAATGTTACTGTTTTATAAAACACCTATGGCAAGAATGATGTGTGTATTCTTTCTCATACCTTTTGTTGTGATTTATGTGATCATGATAAAAATCCAAGAGCCTTATCTTCTCCTGTCTTTGCTTACTTAGGAATAAAAGATGTGAAAGCGGTTGGACTTCGCACTCCCCTGTCAGAGATGGGTATGGATTCAATGACGGCGGTAGAGATCAAGCAAACGTTGGAGAAAGAATTCGACGTTTATCTTACCGCGCAGGACATTAGAACTCTCACTTTGGAGAAACTCCACAATATGGCCGACAAAGACAAGCGTTTTGAGCAGATTGAGACACTCGATTCGGCGGGTATAAAATTTTTAATTCGTTTAATCAATAATTTAGACATAGTTCCAGATGTTTGCTTGGAGATAACTACGAGAAATAAAGTGGGCACAAAGCGGATATTTCTTCTACCAGGAATCGAAGGTTGCGGGAGCGTATTTAATTCGTTGGCTTCGAAAATCGAAGGTCCCGTGACATGTTTGCAGCACGGAGCAAACAATATCCCCACGAGTGAATCTGTATTGCAGTCGGCTGCCAGTCTGTTACCTGTACGTATTAATATAACAGGGAAGTTGCCTTTTCGATATTTCCGTGATTCCATTCCACTAGATTGGAATTGCGTCACGTCGATCAAGAAACTAATAAGAAAAAACGAACATTTATTTCTCTCTCTTTTTTTGTAGCATATAATATCAAAGATGGAGGGTTCTGCGGAATTCATAATAGTTGGGTATTCATACGGGTCGTTAATCGCTATCGAGTTGACGAGATTGTTGGAGGCGAGAAATTTCACAGGACGGTTAATATTAATTGATGGCACACCGGATTATATGAAAACTCTGAAAGATCAATATTTTCCTTTCACGAATCTTCAGGAATTTCAGAATAATGTTCTCCTAGGCCTTATAGATCTCTTCTACTCTATCGATAATACATCGGTATGTTGTGTATGGTGAATTTATGTTAAATATGCCAATAAGTTTCGCTGTTTTATGAAAATGCAACTTTATGTGAAAAAATGTACAAATGAATCAAAAAATTCCATCGCTAGCGACAACTTTTTCCCATTTCTGCAGAGCTCGAATACCGTCACGTAAATGTTCTTTTGAGGCATCAGAATCAAGCCATTTGAGATGTCTTCATAAGCGAACTGCTGATAGCCAACCATGTCCATGAACGAAAAGTAATAACGGACCGCAATATCTGGGAATAGGCGGTGGGAAGGACTTCCATTTGAGCATTTCTAAGTAGGTTTAACGGGTTTGGCAACGTGAGGCCGAGCGTTGTCATGCTGTAGAATCACTTTTTCGTGCCTCTGCTCGTATTGTGGCCGCTTTTCGCGCAGTGCTCGGCTCAATCGCATCAATTGAGTTCGATACCGTTCCCCAGTGATGGTTTCGTTCGGTTTCAACAGCTCATAATAAATAACACCGCCCTGGTCCCACCAAATACACAGCAAAACCTTCGCAGCGTGAATATTCGGCCGAGCCGACGACGTAGAAGCATGACCGGGCAGTCCCCATGATTTTGTTCTCTTTGGGTTGCTGTAATGAATCCATTTCTCATCACCCGTAACGATGCGATGAAGAAACCCTTCCTTTTTTGCCGCTGGAGCAGTTGTTCACAGGCGAAAAACGACGCTCAACGTCTCTGGCTTCAAATCATAAGAACCAATCCTTGTTTTTGAATCATTCCCAACGCATGCAATCGCTTGGAAATGGCTTGGCAGGTAACTCCTAATGCTGAAGCAAGCTCTTTTTGCGTTTGGCACGGATCCTCATCGAGCAATGCCTCCAATTCAGCGTCTTCGAAGGTTTTTGGCCTTCCTTCACGCGAACGGTCGTCAACATCGAAATCACCGTCTTTGAAGCGACGGAACCAATCACGGCACGTTGTTTCACTTAGAGCAGCATTCCGTAAACTTTTGGAGTTCTCATGCGCTTCACCGCCGTTTTCTTCGAATGAAAGAAGAAAAACAACACTTCCCGCAAATGACGATTATTTGGCACAAAATAAGACATTTTCAAACAACCAAAAGTATATGACGCAAAAACAAAATCACTAATGTGTCAAAGCGGTTTGTTTACCATATGTCTAAGCTTGGTTCATGACGTTTTGGTTATTCACAATTACCAACACTTACTACTGGAGCCATCTTTTGAAAAACAGCGGGAACTTAGTTGCGCACCTAATATAAGACACGTAATAATGATAATTGTTAACAGGTTCTATTAGAATTGTCTAAACACGACACGTGGGAGAAAAAATGGGATGCTGTCGTCAAATGTCTTTCAGACGATATTGTGCAAGTAACTTCTCTTGAAAATTACAAGATTTATTGTACAACGGTTTATAAGCATCTGATCGCTATTCACGAATATGATGCGTCCTCATCACCGCCACTGAAATCGCCTATACTATTACTAAAACCTACAACATCCTACCTACCTTCTGCCGACGAAAATAGCGACTTGAAAAAGGTAATCTTAATATAAGGACGCATATCGATGTAGTTTCCGCCTTTGAAAATCAATTGACGACAAAATTAATTATTATTCAGGTGACTGAAGGTAACGTGCAAGTTCGTCGTGTCGAAGGTAATCATCTCACGATGTTGGAAAATGATGAACTTGCTGATATTATTAACGAAATATTATCTTGAGAAGTTAATCTTTATAATGTTACAAAAGTTCGTAATTCTGTAAATCGAAGGTATCAAGGTGTGTGGAAAGGGAAGGAGGATACGCAGAATATTTATTGTAAACAAGGCAATAATAAAATATTATGGTAAAATACTCTATTATTTATTCATCGTGCATGATTAATAAACAAGTATAAATAACTTTCGTTGCCAATATGCAGAAATGTTTATAACTCTAAAAAAGGGTTGCTTACTTTTATTTGATATTTATTCTAAATTCATGCATTGCGGCCTTAAATGGCTTCCTATTTTTATACTTTCGTATATTACATGTCGTCGTTGACATTTTTCTGTTCTTACTTTAGGTAACATTTATGTCTCTACTTCACATTCCTTTCTACATTAATTCTGGTCAATTTTGGATTTATATTTGATAAATACATATTCTGATAAACTGGAATAAATGAATATATGCTACTATATTCTGTTATAAACATTTATAATAAATATACCGGATAGGAGATCCACTTGCAATGACCTTTATCTTTACATATATTTCCAAGATCTCCCTCCTGAGGCCGCATTTATCCCTACTTATATGTACCACTGATTAATATCGCATTTAACATTTTTGAACTTAAGGGGATGCTGAACGCTTTATCGACAGAGAACTGTCACAATTTGATATTTTTTCTGCAAAGTTTACGTCGTCTTAAATGCTTCAGAATTAAATATGCTTTTACACGATGAAAGTACGTACAAAAATTAATTGGAGCATCACTCAATATGTGACGAAAGCGATAAAAAATTTTTAAATTAAAATTTCGAATTGACAGTTAGCGTAATATTTATCTAATACAAAAGTTTTGCAACTTGTATGTACTAAAGCTCTGGATGTTCCAAAGAGGAAAAATTTACAAATCATTTCTAACAACTCAAAATTTAGGTAGGAAACTTAAAACGATACGAAAACTTTGCAGAAAAATTTTTAATATATGCGGTTAGGTCTTCCGATAAATATGATAATGCAGAGCAGAAAAATAGTTCACGACTGTTCTTCTAGCCAGAGCTGCAATTTTCCCGCAAATGTGATAACGAATAATCCGAATGTATCCTAAGTATATACATATACAGGATGTTTGATATCTGATTATACAGACGAAAGTTGAAGATAGATTGGGTGTAGCCGAGAAGAAAAGTCATGTACCATAATGTCAAATTGGCAATAGTTACCGAATTATTAATTAAAACGTGTGAGCCAACGAGCGCGTAGAGAGCGGAGGGCGACCGCAGTAAGCACATAGACATTTGATACAGGCGGAGTCAGCGACTGGCGATAGGCAAGCGCGCGGCGAGGGGCAACGTAAGCGACAAGAGGCGATCGCGCGCGACGAGGAGCAAGCGAGCTTTTTCTTTATAGCTTTTTCCTTATTGCTCGCTCGCTCCTCGTCGTTCGCGCTCGCTCGCTCTTCGTCGCGCTCGCTGGCCTCTTGTCGCTTGCGCTCGCTCGCTCCTCGTCGTTCGCGCTCGCTCGCTCCTCGTCGCGTGCGCTCGCCTCTTGTCGTTTACGTTGCCCCTCGCCGCGCGCGCTTGCCTATCGCCACTCGCTGACTCCGCTTGTATCAAATGTCTACGTGCTTACTGCGGCCGCCCTCCGCTCTCTACGCGTTCGTTGGCTCACATGTTTTAATTAATAACTCGGTAACTATTACCAATTTGACATTATGGTACATGACTTTTCTTTTCGGCTACACCCAATCTATCTCCAACTTTCGTCTGCATGATCAGCTATCAAACATCCTGTATATACAGGGTGGGTGGTTATAAATTTACAATCTGAAGTGTACAGGTAGATTACATTAAGACAAACATAAAAGTCCCATACCGTTTACCGAGATTCGCAATAATTATCGAGTTATTAATGACAGAAATCTTGAGGAGTGGGAGCGCGCCGGCATAGATTGGAGAAACGTTGCTGCTGCTCAGGCTACGGCGCGGCCCACTCGGCCCAGTAACTGTGGGCGGCGTGCGGCGAGACGTAATTCCGACGAGATAAAACAACGAATAGCGGCGCATTGTCCTTCCCTTTGTCTTCCCGCTATGTCGGCGCGTTTCTACTCCTCAGATTTGTCATTAATAACTCGATAATTATTGCGAATCTTGCAACACGGTATGGGACTTTTATGTTTATCTTAACACAATCTACCTTCACACATCGGGTGGGCAGCTTATAACCGGCCACCCTATAAATGCACGTTTTCATCACGCGTTCTCCTCGCGGAGATGATTATCGGTGCTATCCTTTCCACACTACCTAGCGATAGATAGCATGGCGCGTCTATTTTATAGTGGTATCCCCAGGAGGCCTAATCCATTGTACATTAATGCATCAATGTAAAAACTGCTCGAAGTGCCGTCCTTCTTCTCGCATATAAAATTTGGCTCTTCGTTTAATATCGCGCGTTGCTCGGTGCGTTATTCCCGGCGTGATAGTATTGAAGGCCGCGACAATTGCCTCACGTACTTCTTGTTCTCTACCATCACGCCACCGTTCGATTAAATTCTTAACGTGACCCCATAAGAAATAATTGAGCACATTAAGGTCAGGAGATCGCGGCGGCCAGGTGATCGAACCATCTCGACCTATCCACCTTTTCGGGAAACGCGTATCTAATGTATCTCGCACTTGCCGGCTAAAGTGCGCAAAAGCTCCATCGTGTTGAAAGATCAACTCCGCTCGTGCCTGTAGAGGGACGTCCTCGAGTAGCCCTGGGAGTGGATCTTTGATAAAATCCGCGTAAATCTCGCCATTAAGCCGAGGCGGCAAAAAGTACGGACCGATCTAAAAATTATGAAATGTTAGAAAATCATTGCGAGGAAGAAGTTTCTTCAATCAAATGATACTCACCACTCGGTCCGCAATTACTCCGGCCCAAACATTAATACTCCAGCGGTACTGGAACGCGCCTTCTCGAACGGCGTGTGGATTTTCCTTCTGCCACAATAGGAAATTCCGCGAATTAAACACGCCGTTCAGTGTAAAGGTCAACTCGTCCGTCCACAGGATGCAGTCGGGGAATGAAATATCCCGCCGACACTGCATGAGTAAACCTATGCATTTCAACGGTGATTAATAAAATTAATAAACTGACAGCAAAAGAATTAACTTGTAAAGCCAATACCTTCACAGAAAAAGACGCGCTTCTGCTCATCTGCTGGGAGAAGTTGCTGCACGCGTTGGAAATGATACGGGCGCAGATTGTTCTCCCGTAGCGCCGCACCAAATTGCGCGAGACATCCAATACAGTCGCTACCTTTCGCGTGCTTTTGCCGGGGTCTCTCTCAAATTCGTGCAAAATGCGCTCTTCAGTATTTACATTTTGCACTCTTTCACCTTCTTCTCGTGTATGTCGCAGGACCGATCCCGTCGCCTTTAATCTCGCAATACACGAGACAATTGTGTGTCGAGAGGGTTTGTCGCGCGCGGGAAATCTTTCTGCATATAAACGTTCCGCGGCAAGTGCATTCTCACCTGCCGAGTGTGTTATTTTGACACGCATAAAAATAACGTGTCAAAATAACACACTCGGATTTGTGTTGTATCGCGTTTATACCTA